>NC_140989.1:375739196-375757220 GCF_052327205.1 Somniosus microcephalus | reverse complement strand
GAAGAATCCTTGGCGAGTTGGTGCCAGGGCCTCCTGTGGATGGTCCACACTGCAGACACGGTGCGCCGGGGGAGGAGGGAGTGGGTTTGGGAGTAATTAGGTGTCAGCCGTGGCTCAGTGGGCAGCACTCTCACCTCTGAGTCAGAAGATTGTGGGTTTAAGTCCCACTGCAGAAACATGAGCTTGTAATCGAGGCTGACACTCCAAGTACAATACTGAGGGAGTGCCGCACTGTCAGAGGGCCAGTACTGAGGGAGTGCTGCACTGTCGGAGGGGCAGTACTGAGGGAGTGCTGCACTGTCGGAGGGGGCAGTAGTGAGGGAGTGCTGCACTGTCAGAGGGGCAGTACTGAGGGAGTGCCGCACTGTCGGAGGGGCAGTTAGTGAGGGAGTGCTGCACTGTCGGAGGGGGCAGTAGTGAGGGAGCGCCGCACTGTCAGAGGGGCAGTACTGAGGGAGCGCTGCACTGTCAGAGGGGCAAGACTGGGGGAGCGCTGCACTGTCGTTGGGGCAGTACTGAGGGAGTGCTGCACTGTCGGAGGGCAGTACTGGGGGAGTGCTGCACTGTCGTTGGGGCAGTACTGGGGGAGTGCTGCACTGTCGGAGGGGCAGTACTGAGGGAGCGCTGCACTGTCAGAGGGGCAGTACTGAGGGAGCGCTGCACTGTCGGAGGGGCAGTACTAAGGGAGTGCTGCACTGTCGGAGGGCAGTACTGGGGGAGTGCTGCACTGTCGGAGGGGCAGTACTGAGGGAGCGCTGCACTGTCAGAGGGGCAGTACTGAGGGAGTGCTGCACTGTCGGAGGGGCAGTACTGAGGGAGTGCTGCACTGTCGGAGGGGCAGTACTGAGGGAGCGCTGCACTGTCGGAGGGGCAGTACTAAGGGAGTGCTGCACTGTCGGAGGGGCAGTACTGGGGGAGTGCTGCACTGTCGGAGGGGCAGTACTGAGGGAGCGCTGCACTGTCAGAGGGGCAGTACTGAGGGAGTGCTGCACTGTCGGAGGGCAGTACTGAGGGAGCGCTGCACTGTCAGAGGGGCAGTACTGAGGGAGTGCTGCACTGTAGGAGGGGCAGTACTGAGGGAGCGCTGCACTGTCGGAGGGGCAGTACTGAGGAGCGCCGCACTGGCGGAGGGGCAGTACTGAGGGAGCGCTGCACTGTCGGAGGGACAGTTCTGAGGGAGTGCTGCACTGTCAGAGGGGCAGTACTGAGGGAGCGCTGCACTGTCAGAGGGGCAGTACTGAGGGAGTGCCGCACTGTCGGAGGGGCAGTACTGAGGGAGTGCTGCACTGTCGGAGGGGCAGTACTGAGGGAGCGCTGCACTGTCGGAGGGGCAGTACTGAGGGAGCGCTGCACTGTCAGAGGGGCAGTACTGAGGGAGCGCTGCACTGTCGGAGGGGCAGAACTGAGGAAGTGTTGCACTGTCAGAGGGGCAGTACCGAGGGAGTGCTGCACTGTCGGAGGGGCAGTACTGGGGGAGTGCTGCACTGTTGGAGGGGCAGTACTGAGGGAGCGCTGCACTGTCGGAGGGGCAGTACTGAGGGAGTGCTGCACTGTCGGAGGGGCAGTACTGGGGGAGTGCTGCACTGTTGGAGGGGCAGTACTGAGGGAGCACTGCACCATCAGATGATGTAAAAGATCCCATGGCACTATTTCGAAGATGTGCAGGGCAGTTCTCCCCGTGTCTGAGCCAATGTGCAACCCTCAACTAACATCACTAAATATCTCCGGGTGGTGAAAGGCGCTATAGAAATGCAAGGCCTTTCTTTCCTAACTGTCTGCGGCCCAGAGCTGGGTTCAGACCTGGTTCTCGCTCAGAGTGAAACGAATGTGTTTGTTCCCTGGAGACGGACAATAAATGAGGGCAGATTTCAGATTCCGCTCTGCCCCCGAGTCTCGGCCTCAGCTGATGTTTCCCGTCGTGTTTCCCGATTCCCCCAGTTTTTATTTTGATAGATCGGGCTGTCGAGGGTCTAATTCCATCGAGCTTTGCTCATTTATCTGCCCCTGTTTACAGATTGTAGCGCTGTAAATCCTGTGAATTGAGCAGAGCTGGGAGTTGGGGGATTGTGACTAATATCACACGGTGTGATTCCAGCCCCAGTGCTTCGATATCCCGACTATTCCTCTCACTCCAGCTCTCAGCATTCACTCTGCCTTAAACCACTTTCTTGTTGCTGTTTCTATTTGTTTCAATCCCCTTCCCTCTCCCTCCCAGCGGCTCCGTGTTGGCCTGTGATTCGCCAGCTCTGGTCTCCGCTCTCCCCATGGTACCTCACCCCCACCTGGCCATTATTCATCTGTGAGCCCCGATATCAGCTGGCTATTCGACCTTGTGGGGTTCACAGCCGAAACCGATCCTGTCTTCAACCAATGGCTGATAAAACTGGTGAAAAGCTCACGCGGTCCTGGGCTTTATAAACAGAGGCATCGAGTACAAAAGCAAGGAAGTTAAGCTAAACCTTAATAAATCTTTGGTTAGACTCCAGATGGAGTATTGTGTTCAAAGCTGGGCACCGCAATTTAGGAAAGATATCAAGGACTTGGAAAGGGAGTGGAGGAGATTTAATAGAATGGCATGGTACCTGCCCTGGGAGTGTTTGATGGGACAGTGTAGAGGGAGCTTTACTCTCTATCTAACCCGTGCTGTACCTGCCCTGGGAGTGTGTGATGGGACAGTGTAGAGGGAGCTTTACTCTGTATCTAACCCGTGCAGCAACTGCCCTGGGAGTGTGTGATGGGACACTGTAGAGGGAGCTTTACTCTGTATCTAACCCGTGCTGTACCTGCCCTGGGAGGGTTTGATGGGACATAGATACATAGATACATAGAAGATAGGAGCAGGAGTAGGCCATTCGGCCCTTCGTGCCTGCTCCGCCATTTAATGAGATCATGGCTGATCCTTTAATTCAGTATCCCGTCCCCGCCTTCTCTCCGTAACCCTTAACCCCTTTTGCCCGTAGAAATATATCTAATTCCCTCTTAAATATATTTAATGAGCTGGCATACACTGCCCTCTGTGGCAATGAGTTCCACAGGTTCACCACTCTCTGAGTGAAGAAATTCCCCCTCATCTCTGTCCTAAATGGTTTAGCCCTTATCCTTAAATTATGTCCTCTAGTTCTGTTCTCACCCGCCAAGGGAAACATTCCTTCTGCATCCAGTCTGTCTAGACCTGTCAGAATTTTATACACTTCTATGAGGTCCCCTCTCAATCTTCTAAACTCCAGTGTGTACATCCCTAAACTACATAGTCTCTCCTCATAGGTCATTCCCGCCATTCCTGGTATCAGCCTGGTGAATCGCCGCTGCACCCCCCTCCATGGCAAGAACATCCTTCCTCAGATGAGGCGACCAAAACTGTACACAGTACTCGAGGTGTGGTCTCACCAGTGCCCTGTACAGCTGCAGCAAGGTATCCCTGTTCCTGTATTCTAACCCTTTTGCTATGAAGGCCAGCATACCGTTTGCCTTCTTGACCGCCTGTTGCACCTGCATGCTCGCCTTCAGTGACTGGTGTACAAGAACACCCAGGTCTCTCTGTACTTCCCCCTCTCCCAATCTATTGCCATTTAAATAATAATTTGCCCTCCCGTTCCTGCACCCAAGGTGGACAGTGTAGAGGGAGCTTTACTCTGTATCTAATCCATGCTGCACCTGCCCTGGGAGTGTTTGATGGGACAGTGTAGAGGGAGCTTTACTCTGTATCTAACCCATGCTGTACCTGCCCTGGGAGTGTTTGATGGGACAGTGTAGAGGGAGCTTTACTCTGTATCTAACCCGTGCTGTACCTGCCCTTCGAGGGTTTGATGGGACAGTGTAGAGGGAGCTTTACTCTGTATCTAACCATGTGCTGTACCTGCCCTGGGAGTGTTTGATGGGACAGTGCAGAGGGAGCTTTACTCTGTATCTCACCCGTGCTGTACCTGCCCTGGGAGTGTTTGATGGGACAGTGTAGAGGGAGCTTTACTCTGTATCTAACCCGTGCTGTACCTGCCCTGAGAATGTTTGATGGGACAGTGTAGAGGGAGCTTTACTCTGTATCTAACCCGTGCTGTACCTGCCCTGGGAGTGTTTGATGGGACAGTGTAGAGGGAGCTTTACTCTCTAGCTAACCCGTGCTGTACCTGCCCTGGGAATGTTTGATGGGACAGTGTAGAGGGAACTTTACTCTGTATCTAACCCCGTGCCGTACCTGCCATGGGAGTGTTTGATGGGACAGTGTAGAGGGAGCTTTACTCTGTATCTCACCCGTGCTGTACCTGCCCTGGGAGTGTTTGATGGGACAGTGTAGTGGGAGCTTTACTCTGTATCTAACCCGTGCTGTACCTGCCCTGGGAATGTTTGATGGGACAGGGTGGAGGGAGCTTTACTCTGTATCTAACCCGTGCTGTACCTGCCCTGGGAGTGTTTGATGGGACAGTGCAGAGGGAGCTTTACTCTGTATCTAACCCGTGCTGTACCTGCCCTGGGAATGTTTGATGGGACAGTGTAGAGGGAGCTTTACTCTGTATCTAACCCGTGCTGTACCTGCCCTGGCAGTGTTTGATGGGACAGTGTAGAGGGAGCTTTACTCTGTATCTAACCCGTGCTGTACCTGCCCTGGGAGTGTTTGATGGGACAGTGTAGAGGGAGCTTTACTCTGTATCTAACCCGTGCTGTACCTGCCATGGGAGTGTTTGAGGGGACAGTGTAGAGGGAGCTTTACTCTGTATCTAATCCGTGCTCTACCTGCCCTGGGAGTGTTTGATGGGACAGTGCAGAGGGAGCTTTACTCTGTATCTAACCCCGTGCCGTACCTGCCATGGGAGTGTTTGATGGGACAGTGTAGAGGGAGCTTTACTCTGTATCTCACCCGTGCTGTACCTGCCCTGGGAGTGTTTGATGGGACAGTGTAGAGGGAGCTTTACTCTGTATCTAACCCGTGCTGTACCTGCCCTTGGAATGTTTGATGGGACAGGGTAGAGGGAGCTTTACTCTGTATCTAACCCGTGCTGTACCTGCCCTGGGAGTGTTTGATGGGACAGTGTAGAGGGAGCTTTACTCTGTATCTAACCCGTGCTGTACCTGCCCTGGGAATGTTTGATGGGACAGTGTAGAGGGAATTTACTCTGTATCTAACCCGTGCTGTACCTGCCCTGGCAGTGTTTGATGGGACAGTGTAGAGGGAGCTTTACTCTGTATCTAACCCGTGCTGTACCTGCCCTGGGAGTGTTTGATGGGACAGTGTAGAGGGAGCTTTACTCTGTATCTAACCCGTGCTGTACCTGCCATGGGAGTGTTTGAGGGGACAGTGTAGAGGGAGCTTTACTCTGTATCTAATCCGTGCTGTACCTGCCCTGGGAGTGTTTGATGGGACAGTGCAGAGGGAGCTTTACTCTGTATCTTACCCATGCTGTACCTGCCCTGGGAGTGTTTGACGGGACAGTGTAGAGGGAGCTTTACTCTGTATCTAACCCGTGCTGTAACTGCCCTGGGAGTGTTTGATGGGACTGTGTAGAGGGAGCTTTACTCTGTATCTCATCCGTGCTGTACCTGCCCTGGGAGTGTTTGATGGGACAGTGTAGAGGGAGCTTTACTCTGTATCTAACCCGTGCTGTACCTGCCCTGGGAGTGTGTGATGGGACAGTGTAGAGGGAGCATTACTCTGTATCTAACCCGTGCAGTACCTGCCCTGGGAGTGTTTGATGGGACAGTGTAGAGGGAGCTTTACTCTGTCTGTAACCCGTGCTGTACCTGCCCTGGGAGTGTCTGATGGGACAGTGTAGAGGGAGCTTTACTCTGTATCTAACCCGTGCTGTACCTGCCCTGGGAGTGTCTGATGGGACAGTGTAGAGGGAGCTTTACTCTGTATCTAACCCGTGCTGTACCTGCCCTTCGAGGGTTTGATGGGACAGTGTAGAGGGAGCTTTACTCTGTATCTAACCACGTGCTGTACCTGCCCTGGGAGTGTTTGATGGGACAGTGTAGAGGGAGCTTTACTCTGTATCTAACCCGTGCAGTACCTGCCCTGGGAGTGTTTGATGGGACAGTGTAGAGGGAGCTTTACTCTGTATGTAACCTGTGCTGTACCTGCCCTGGGAGTGTCTGATGGGACAGTGTAGAGGGAGCTTTACTCTGTATCTAACCCGTGCTGTACCTGCCCTGGGAGTGTCTGATGGGACAGTGTAGAGGGAGCTTTACTCTGTATCTAACCCGTGCTGTACCTGCCCTTCGAGGGTTTGATGGAACAGTGTAGAGGGAGCTTTACTCTGTATCTAACCCGTGCAGTACCTGCCCTGGGAGTGTTTGATGGGACAGTGTAGAGGGAGCTTTACTCTGTATGTAACCCGTGCTGTACCTGCCCTGGGAGTGTCTGATGGGACAGTGTAGAGGGAGCTTTACTCTGTATCTAACCCGTGCTGTACCTGCCCTGGGAGTGTCTGATGGGACAGTGTAGAGGGAGCTTTACTCTGTATCTAACCCGTGCTGTACCTGCCCTGGGAGTGTTTGATGGGACAGTGTAGAGGGAGCTTTACTCTGTATCTAACCCATGCTGTACCTGCCCTGGGAGTGTTTGATGGGACAGTGTAGAGGGAGCTTTACTCTGTATCTAACCCGTGCTGTACCTGCCCTTCGAGGGTTTGATGGGACAGTGTAGAGGGAGCTTTACTCTGTATCTAACCCGTGCTGTACCTGCCCTGGGAGTGTTTGATGGGACAGTGTAGAGGGAGCTTTACTCTGTATCTAACCCGTGCTGTACCTGCCCTGGGAGTGTGTGATGGGACAGTGTAGAGGGAGCTTTACTCTGTATTTAACCCGTGCAGTAACTGCCCTGGGAGTGTTTGATGGGACACTGTAGAGGGAGCTTTACTCTGTATCTAACCCGTGCTGTACCTGCCCTGGGAGGGTTTGATGGGACAGTGTAGAGGGAGCCTTACTCTGTATCTAATCCAAGCTGCACCTGCCCTGAGAGTGTTTGATGGGACAGTGTAGAGGGAGCTTTACTCTGTATCTAACCCATGCTGTACCTGCCCTGGGAGTGTTTGATGGGACAGTGTAGAGGGAGCTTTACTCTGTATCTAACCCGTGCTGTACCTGCCCTTCGAGGGTTTGATGGGACAGTGTAGAGGGAGCTTTTCTCTGTATCTAACCCGTGCTGTACCTGCCCTGGGAGTGTTTGATGGGACAGTGTAGAGGGAGCTTTACTCTGTATCTAACCCGTGCTGCACCTGCCATGGGAGTGTTTGAGGGGACAGTGTAGAGGGAGCTTTACTCTGTATCTAATCCGTGCTGCACCTGCCCTGGGAGTGTTTGATGGGACAGTGCAGAGGGAGCTTTACTCTGTATCTAACCCATGCTGTACCTGCCCTGGGAGTGTTTGACGGGACAGTGTAGAGGGAGCTTTACTCTGTATCTAACCCGTGATGTGCCTGCCCTGGGAGTGTTTGATGGGACAGTGTAGAGGGAGCTTTACTCTGTATCTAACCCGTGCTGTACTTGCCCTGGGAGTGTTTGATGGGACAGTGTAGAGGGAGCTTTACTCTGTATCTAATCCATGCTGCACCTGCCCTGGGAGTGTTTGATGGGACAGTGTAGAGGGAGCTTTACTCTGTATCTAACCCATGCTGTACCTGCTCTGGGAGTGTTTGATGGGACAGTGTAGAGGGAGCTTTACTCTGTATCTAACCCGTGCTGTACCTGCCCTTCGAGGGTTTGATGGGACAGTGTAGAGGGAGCTTTACTCTGTATCTAACCCGTGCTGTACCTGCCCTGGGAGTGTTTGATGGGACAGTGTAGAGGGAGCTTTACTCTGTATCTAACCCGTGCTGTACCTGCCATGGGAGTGTTTGAGGGGACAGTGTAGAGGGAGCTTTACTCTGTATCTAATCCGTGCTGCACCTGCCCTGGGAGTGTTTGATGGGACAGTGCAGAGGGAGCTTTACACTGTATCTAACCCATGCTGTACCTGCCCTGGGAGTGTTTGACGGGACAGTGTAGAGGGAGCTTTACTCTGTATCTAACCCGTGCTGTGCCTGCCCTGGGAGTGTTTGATGGGACAGTGTCGCGGGAGCTTTACTCTGTATCTAACCCGTGCTGTACTTGCCCTGGGAGTGTTTGATGGGACAGTGTAGAGGGAGCTTTACTCTGTATCTAACCCGTGCTGTACCTGCCCTGGGAGTGTTTGATGGGACAGTGTAGAGGGAGCTTTACTCTCTATCTAACCCGTGCTGTACCTGCCCTGGGAGTGTGTGATGGGACAGTGTGGAGGGAGCTTTACTCTGTATCTAACCCGTGCAGTAACTGCCCTGGGAGTGTTTGATGGGACACTGTAGAGGGAGCTTTACTCTGTATCTAACCCGTGCTGTACCTGCCCTGGGAGGGTTTGATGGGACAGTGTAGAGGGAGCTTTACTCTGTATCTAATCCATGCTGCACCTGCCCTGGGAGTGTTTGATGGGACAGTGTAGAGGGAGCTTTACTCTGTATCTAACCCATGCTTTACCTGCCCTGGGAGTGTTTGATGGGACAGTGTAGAGGGAGCTTTACTCTGTATCTAACCCGTGCTGTACCTGCCCTTCGAGGGTTTGATGGGACAGTGTAGAGGGAGCTTTACTCTGTATCTAACCCGTGCTGTACCTGCCCTGGGAGTGTTTGATGGGACAGTGTAGAGGGAGCTTTACTCTGTATCTAACCCGTGCTGTACTTGCCCTGGGAGTGTTTGATGGGACAGTGCAGAGGGAGCTTTACTCTGTATCTAACCCGTGCTGTACCTGCCCTGGGAGTGTGTGATGGGACAGTGTAGAGGGAGCTTTACTCTGTATCAAACCCGTGCAGTAACTGCCCTGGGAGTGTTTGATGGGACACTGTAGAGGGAGCTTTACTCTGTATCTAACCGGTGCTGTGCCTGCCCTGGGAGTGTTTGATGGGACAGTGTAGAGGGAGCTTTACTCTGTATCTAACCCGTGCTGTACCTGCCCTGGGAGTGTGTGATGGGACAGTGTAGATGGAGCTTTACTCTGTATCTAACCCGTGCAGTAACTGCCCTGGGAGTGTTTGATGGGACACTGTAGAGGGAGCTTTACTCTGTATCTGACCCGTGCTGTACCTGCCCTGGGAGGGTTTGATGGGACAGTGTAGAGGGAGCTTTACTCTGTATCTAATCCATGCTGCACCTGCCCTGGGAGTGTTTGATGGGACAGTGTAGAGGGAGCTTTACTCTGTATCTAACCCATGCTGTACCTGCCCTGGGAGTGTTTGATGGGACAGTGTAGAGGGAGCTTTACTCTGTATCTAACCCGTGCTGTACCTGCCCTTCGAGGGTTTGATGGGACAGTGTAGAGGGAGCTTTACTCTGTATCTAACCACGTGCTGTACCTGCCCTGGGAGTGTTTGATGGGACAGTGCAGAGGGAGCTTTACTCTGTATCTCACCCGTGCTGTACCTGCCCTGGGAGTGTTTGATGGGACAGTGTAGAGGGAGCTTTACTCTGTATCTAACCCGTGCTGTACCTGCCCTGGGAATGTTTGATGGGACAGTGTAGAGGGAGCTTTACTCTGTATCTAACCCGTGCTGCACCTGCCCTGGGAGTGTTTGATGGGACAGTGTAGAGGGAGCTTTACTCTCTAGCTAACCCGTGCTGTACCTGCCCTGGGAATGTTTGATGGGACAGTGTAGAGGGGACTTTACTCTGTATCTAACCCGTGCTGTACCTGCCCTGGGAGTGTTTGATGGGACAGTGTAGAGGGAGCTTTACTCTGTATCTAACCCGTGCTGTACCTGCCCTGGGAGTGTTTGATGGGACAGTGTAGAGGGAGCTTTACTCTGTATCTAACCAGTGCTGTACCTGCCATGGGAGTGTTTGAGGGGACAGTGTAGAGGGAGCTTTACTCTGTATCTAATCCGTGCTGTACCTGCCCTGGGAGTGTTTGATGGGACAGTGCAGAGGGAACTTTACTCTGTATCTAACCCCGTGCCGTACCTGCCATGGGAGTGTTTGATGGGACAGTGTCGAGGGAGCTTTACTCTGTATCTCACCCGTGCTGTACCTGCCCTGGGAGTGTTTGATGGGACAGTGTAGAGGGAGCTTTACTCTGTATCTAACCAGTGCTGTACCTGCCCTGGGAATGTTTGATGGGACAGGGTGGAGGGAGCTTTACTCTGTATCTAACCCGTGCTGTACCTGCCCTGGGAGTGTTTGATGGGACAGTGCAGAGGGAGCTTTACTCTGTATCTAACCCGTGCTATACCTGCCCTGGGAATGTTTGATGGGACAGTGTAGAGGGAGCTTTACTCTGTATCTAACCCGTGCTGTACCTGCCCTGGCAGTGTTTGATGGGACAGTGTAGAGGGAGCTTTACTCTGTATCTAACCCGTGCTGTACCTGCCCTGGGAGTGTTTGATGGGACAGTGTAGAGGGAGCTTTACTCTGTATCTAACCCGTGCTGTACCTGCCATGGGAGTGTTTGAGGGGACAGCGTAGAGGGAGCTTTACTCTGTATCTAATCCGTGCTGTACCTGCCCTGGGAGTGTTTGATGGGACAGTGCAGAGGGAGCTTTACTCTGTATCTAACCCCGTGCAGTACCTGCCATGGGAGTGTTTGATGGGACAGTGTAGAGGGAGCTTTACTCTGTATCTCACCCGTGCTGTACCTGCCCTGGGAGTGTTTGATGGGACAGTGTAGAGGGAGCTTTACTCTGTATCTAACCCGTGCTGTACCTGCCCTTGGAATGTTTGATGGGACAGGGTAGAGGGAGCTTTACTCTGTATCTAACCCGTGCTGTACCTGCCCTGGGAGTGTTTGATGGGACAGTGTAGAGGGAGCTTTACTCTGTATCTAACCCGTGCTGTACCTGCCCTGGGAATGTTTGATGGGACAGTGTAGAGGGAGCTTTACTCTGTATCTAACCCGTGCTGTACCTGCCCTGGCAGTGTTTGATGGGACAGTGTAGAGGGAGCTTTACTCTGTATCTAACCCGTGCTGTACCTGCCCTGGGAGTGTTTGATGGGACAGTGTAGAGGGAGCTTTACTCTGTATCTAACCCGTGCTGTACCTGCCATGGGAGTGTTTGAGGGGTCACTGTAGAGGGAGCTTTACTCTGTATCTAATCCGTTCTGTACCTGCCCTGGGAGTGTTTGATGGGACAGTGCAGAGGGAGCTTTACTCTGTATCTTACCCATGCTGTACCTGCCCTGGGAGTGTTTGACGGGACAGTGTAGAGGGAGCTTTACTCTGTATCTAACCCGTGCTGTAACTGCCCTGGGAGTGTTTGATGGGACTGTGTAGAGGGAGCTTTACTCTGTATCTCACCCGTGCTGTACCTGCCCTGGGAGTGTTTGATGGGACAGTGTAGAGGGAGCTTTACTCTGTATCTAACCCGTGCTGTACCTGCCCTGGGAGTGTGTGATGGGACAGTGTAGAGGGAGCATTACTCTGTATCTAACCCGTGCAGTACCTGCCCTGGGAGTGTTTGATGGGACAGTGTAGAGGGAGCTTTACTCTGTATGTAACCCGTGCTGTACCTGCCCTGGGAGTGTCTGATGGGACAGTGTAGAGGGAGCTTTACTCTGTATCTAACCCGTGCTGTACCTGCCCTGGGAGTGTCTGATGGGACAGTGTAGAGGGAGCTTTACTCTGTATCTAACCCGTGCTGTACCTGCCCTTCGAGGGTTTGATGGGACAGTGTAGAGGGAGCTTTACTCTGTATCTAACCACGTGCTGTACCTGCCCTGGGAGTGTTTGATGGGACAGTGTAGAGGGAGCTTTACTCTGTATCTAACCCGTGCAGTACCTGCCCTGGGAGTGTTTGATGGGACAGTGTAGAGGGAGCTTTACTCTGTATGTAACCCGTGCTGTACCTGCCCTGGGAGTGTCTGATGGGACAGTGTAGAGGGAGCTTTACTCTGTATCTAACCCGTGCTGTACCTGCCCTGGGAGTGTCTGATGGGACAGTGTAGAGGGAGCTTTACTCTGTATCTAACCCGTGCTGTACCTGCCCTTCGAGGGTTTGATGGGACAGTGTAGAGGGAGCTTTACTCTGTATCTAACCACGTGCTGTACCTGCCCTGGGAGTGTTTGATGGGACTGTGTAGAGGGAGCTTTACTCTGTATCTAACCCGTGCTGTACCTGCCCTGGGAATGTTTGATGGGACAGTGTAGAGGGAGCTTTACTCTGTATCTAACCCGTGCTGTACCTGCCCTGGGAATGTTTGATGGGACAGTGTAGAGGGAGCTTTACTCTGTATCTAACCCGTGCTGTACCTGCCCTGGCAGTGTTTGATGCGACAGTGTAGAGGGAGCTTTACTCTGTATCTAACCCGTGCTGTACCTGCCATGGGAGTGTTTGAGGGGACAGTGTAGAGGGAGCTTTACTCTGTATCTAATCCGTGCTGTACCTGCCCTGGGAGTGTTTGATGGGACAGTGCAGAGGGAGCTTTACTCTGTATCTAACCCATGCTGTACCTGCCCTGGGAGTGTTTGACGGGACAGTGTAGAGGGAGCTTTACTCTGTATCTAACCTGTGCTGTAACTGCCCTGGGAGTGTTTGATGGGACTGTGTAGAGGGAGCTTTACTCTGTATCTAACCCATGCTGTACTTGCCCTGGGAGTGTCTGATGGAACAGTGTAGAGGGAGCTTTACTCTGTATCTAACCCGTGCTGTACCTGCCCTGGGAGTGTTTGATGGGACAGTGTAGAGGGAGCTTTACTCTGTATCTAACCCGTGCTGTACCTGCCCTGGGAGTGTTTGATGGGACAGTGTAGAGGGAGCTTTACTCTGTATCTAACCCGTGCTGTACCTGCCATGGGAGTGTTTGAGGGGACAGTGTAGAGGGAGCTTTACTCTGTATCTAATCCGTGCTGTACCTGCCCTGGGAGTGTTTGATGGGACAGTGCAGAGGGAGCTTTACTCTGTATCTTACCCATGCTGTACCTGCCCTGGGAGTGTTTGACGGGACAGTGTAGAGGGAGCTTTACTCTGTATCTAACCCATGCTGTACTTGCCCTGGGAGTGTTTGATGGGACAGTGTAGAGGGAGCTTTACTCTGTATCTAACCCGTGCTGTACCTGCCCTGGGAGTGTTTGATGGGACAGTGTAGAGGGAGCTTTACTCTCTATCTAACCCGTGCTGTACCTGCCCTGGGAGTGTGTGATGGGACAGTGTAGAGGGAGCTTTACTCTGTATCTAACCCGTGCAGTACCTGCCCTGGGAGTGTTTGATGGGACAGTGTAGAGGGAGCTTTACTCTGTATGTAACCCGTGCTGTACCTGCCCTGGGAGTGTCTGATGGGACAGTGTAGAGGGAGCTTTACTCTGTATCTAACCCGTGCTGTACCTGCCCTGGGAGTGTCTGATGGGACAGTGTAGAGGGAGCTTTACTCTGTATCTAACCCGTGCTGTACCTGCCCTGGGAGTGTTTGATGGGACAGTGTAGAGGGAGCTTTACACTGTATCTAACCCATGCTGTACCTGCCCTGGGAGTATTTTATGGGACAGTGTAGAGGGAGCTTTACTCTGTATCTAACCCGTGCTGCTCCTGCCCTGGGAGTGATTGATGGGACAGTGTAGAGGGAGCTTTACTCTCTATCTAACCCATGCTGTACCTGCCCTGGGAGTGTTTGATGGGACAGTGTGGAGGGAGCTTTACTCTGTATCTAACCCGTGCTGTACCTGCCCTGGGAGTGTTTGATGGGACAGTGTAGAGGGAGCTTTACTCTGTATCTAACCCGTGCTGTACGTGCCCTGGGAGGGTTTGATGGGACAGTGTAGAGGAAGCTTTACTCTGTATCTAACCCATGCTGCACCTGCCCTGGGAGTGTTTGATGGGACAGTGTAGAGCGAGCTTTACTCTGTATCTAACCCATGCTGTACCTGCCCTGGGAGTGTTTGATGGGACAGTGTAGAGGGAGCTTTACTCTGTATCTAACCCGTGCTGTACCTGCCCTTCGAGGGTTTGATGGGACAGTGTAGAGGGAGCTTTACTCTGTATCTAACCCCGTGCTGTACCTGCCCTGGGAGTGTTTGATGGGACAGTGTAGACGGAGCTTTACTCTGTATCTAACCCATGCTGTACCTGCCCTGGGAGTGTTTGATGGGACAGTGTAGAGGGAGCTTTACTCTGTATCTAACCCGTGCTGCACCTGCCCTTCGAGGGTTTGATGGGACAGTGTAGAGGGAGCTTTACTCTGTATCTAACCCCGTGCTGTACCTGCCCTGGGAGTGTTTGATGGGACAGTGTAGAGGGAGCTTTACTCTGTATCTAACCCGTGCTGTACCTGCCCTGGGAATGTTTGATGGGACAGTGTAGAGGGAGCTTTACTCTGTATCTAACCCGTGCTCTACCTGCCCTGGGAATGTTTGATGGGACAGTGTAGAGGGAGCTTTACTTTGTATCTAACCCATGCTGTACCTGCCCTGGGAGTGTTTGATGGGACAGTGTAGAGGGAGCTTTACTCTGTATCTAACCCGTGCTGCACCTGCCCTTCGAGGGTTTGATGGGACAGTGTAGAGGGAGCTTTACTCTGTATCTAACCCCGTGCTGTACCTGCCCTGGGAGTGTTTGATGGGACAGTGTAGAGGGAGCTTTACTCTGTATGTAACCCGTGCTGTTCCTGCCCTGGGAGTGTGTGATGCCGACACTGGGTGATGAAATGGGGCAGAGTTCCTGTCCCAGCACCAACATCCTTCACCTTCAGGAGCACAAACTGAATGAAAAAGCTCCAGATTCCCATGTGATCAAAATGCAATGTGTGATGAAATATTCCATTCATCACTGCCTGTGACTGTGGTCGGTTTCAGTGTCATTTCCCTTCCCCCAGTCCTCATTGTATTGTTTATTGTAATGTGCTGGAATGTGCTGTGTGTGTAGGGCTCCGCCCATACCTGGCCCCTTTTGTAAGCTAGCTCAGTCTGGCCTCAGTCTCCAGAAGGAAGATACCTCTCTCTCTTACGTGTTACTTTCTAAGTTAATAAAAGCCTTGTTTTGTTTCGCTAACATCGAGTCTCGGAATTATTGAGGCACATCAATTTTATTAACTTATTTTTCAACTCTATGGATCAACTCCTGAAACCCGAACGTTTGGATTTGGATCAACATGCTCCGGATGCATCAGCACGCTTCGGACACTGGTTTGAGTGTATGGAATTCTTCCTGGACAATTCCGCAGCCGTCAAAGACGCTACGGACGCTGCGAGGATGAGACTCGGAATTCTGCGGAATTGGCTAAGCCACCGGGTTTACCCCCTCATCCAAGACGCCGATACATACCTGGCCACCTGCGACATCTTAAAGGTGCATTACCAGCAACCTACGAATGAGGTGTATGCTAGGCATCTGCTCGCTACTCGCGCACAGCGACCTGGGGAATCGGTGGAGGAGTTCCTAAGCACCCTGAAAATGCTTGGCAAAGACTGCAAGTGCCGAGATGTAAAAGCCGCAGTGTACACTGACGAGCTTGTTCGCGATGCCTTTATCACAGGCCTCAGCTCCACTTACATCCGGCAAAGACTGCTGGAAAAAATGGGGTTGGACCTGAAACAGGCTGCGGACACCGCGCGATCCCTGGATGTGGCCCAGAGAAACTTGGACGCCTACTCTTCAGCTCGCGCCGTCCATGCTGCCACGTGTGCACCGAGGGCGCCGCCATCTTGGAAGGCATCTTCCCCGCCCGGCAGCCCGACACCGGCGGGGCCCCGCTCTCCCCCCAGAAGCCCTACGACAGCCGCGACGCGTCAGGGACCCAACTGCTACTTCTGCGGGCAGCCAAAACACACCAGAAACCTGTGCCCGGCGAAAGGCACCACCTGCTTTAAGTGCGGTAAGAAGGGGCACTTCGGGAAGGTGTGCAGAGGGAACCCCGCCGGAAAACCAACCGCCGGAAAACCCGCCACCGCCGCGTGTGCGCCGTGGGAGCGGCCATCTTGGATGCCATCTTGCCCGACCTCGTGGGGTCCGCCATCTTATGAGCAGACAGCGTGGACGCCATCTTGCATCGATCAGGGCCCTACAGTGGCATCGGTCACAGTGGACCAGACCAGGCCGCACCCGCTATCCAAATCAATGGTGGACATCGAGGTAAACGGGTGCCGGGTTAAATGTTTAATTGAAAGTGGAAGCACGGAGAGTTTTATCCACCCTGAACTGGCACAGCAACTCTCCCTAAAGGTGGTCCCTGCTCAGGGCACCATCTCTATGGCTGATAAAACCCAGACATCGACCATTCTGGGTTACTGCACGGTACAATTGGGCATTAACGGAACTGTATACGATAATTTTAAAGTATTAATCATGAAGAACCTATGTGCGAGCGTGATCTTGGGCCTGGATTTCCAGTGCAACCACCAAAGCATCACGCTCAAGTACGGTGGGTCCCAGCCGCCCCTCACAGTGTGCGATCTGGCTACCCTGAAGGTAAAGCCGCCTTAACTATTCGCGAACCTTACCCCTAACTGCCGGCCAATAGCGACCAAAAGCAGGAGGTACAGCTGGGAGGACAGGTGGTTTATCGCGACCGAGGTAGACAGGCTCCTGAAAGAGCGCATTATTGAACGCAGCAACAGCCCGTGGCGCGCCCAAGTGGTAGTGGTAAGGGGTAGCGAGAAGAAACGGATGGTGATCGACTATAGTCATACGATCAACAGGTACACCCAACTAGACGCCTACCCGCTACCCCGCATATCAGAAATGGTGAACCAAATCGCCCAATACCGGGTGTTCTCCACCATCGACCTCAAGTCAGCGTACCACCAGCTCCCTATCAGACCAGAGGACCGCCCGTACACCGCCTTCGAGGCGAACGGACGCCTCTACCAATTCCTCAGAGTCCCCTTTGGGGTGACGAATGGGGTCTCGGTTTTTCAGAGGGAGATGGACCGCATGGTCGATGACCACCACTTGCAGGCAACCTTCCCCTACCTCGACAACGTCACCATCTGCGGCCACAATCAGCAGGATCACGACTCGAACCTCGAGAGGTTCCTGGAAACCGCACAAAAACTCAACCTCACCTACAACGAGGACAAGTGCGTTTTCAACACCACGCGCCTCTGCATACTAGGCAGCGTGGTGGAGAATGGGGAAATCGGACCAGACCCCGACCGATTGCGCCCCCTACGGGAGCTGCCCCTGCCCAACACTCCCAAAGCCCTGAAAAGGTGCCTGGGGTTATTTTCTTATTATTCCCAATGGGTCCCCAACTACTCCGACAAAGCCCGCCCCCTCTTGAAAGCATCCTCTTTTCCGCTCTCTGCTGAGGCCCACGCCGCCTTCAAAAGCATTAAGCAGGATATTGAGCGGGCCACGCTACAGGCAGTGGACGAGAACACTCCATTTCAAGTGGAAAGTGATGCGTCTGACTTCGCCTTGGCGGCCACCCTCAACCAGGCGGGGCGGCCCGTAGCTTTCTTCTCGAGGACCCTCCAAGGGCCCGAGATCAGACACTCCTCCGTGGAAAAGGAGGCCCAAGCCATCGTGGAGGCAGTGCGCCACTGGCGCCACTACCTAGCCGGCAAACGCTTCACCCTACTTACCGACCAGCGGTCGGTAGCGTTTATGTTCAATAATAAACAGAGGGGGAAGATTAAAAATGATAAGATTCTTAGGTGGCGGATCGAGCTCTCCACCTTCGAGTACGACATCATTTACCGGCCAGGGGCCCTTAACGAATCCCCTGACGCCCTCTCACGAGGGATGTGTGCCAGCGCCACCGGGGATCGGCTACAGACCCTCCACAACGACCTCTGCCACCCAGGGGTCACGCGGCTGTTCCACTTCATAAAGTCCCGTAACTTACCCTACTCGATTGAGGAAGTTCGGTCTCTGACCAGGAACTGCCGCACTTGCGCTGAGTGCAAGCCTCGGTTCTACCGCCCAGATACAGCCCACTTAATCAAAGCTACACGGCCCTTTGAGCGGCTCAGCTTAGATTTCAAGGGCCCCCTCCCGTCCGTCGACCGCAATGTTTACTTCCTGAACATTGTGGACGAATACTCCCGGTTCCCATTCGCCTTCCCCTGCCCAGACATGACCAGCGCCACGGTCATTAAATGCC